>NC_088208.1:21494876-21499876 GCF_037126465.1 Ornithodoros turicata | reverse complement strand
GATCACCTACTGATCAACTAACCAGACAATTAACAACTCTTTCTCGGAGAGCAACTCTTATGCTGAATGCCACTCATCGAAACGTACAGTGATAACGAAGATGGGAATTGTTTCTGAAGTTAGGGAGACAAACAGGAAATTACGAATTAACAGGGAATAATTGTTACTTTATCATTTCGTGTTTGTTCCATCTAATCTCAAAAACTAGTCGCATGTTCGCCCACTATACCTGTTGCCGATTGGTATTTAACGTGAAAGTTGCTCTCCGATAAAGAGTTACCGGCTAATTGAACTCGGTAAGTGATTACTTGGTAACTAAGTTATACTTCCCAAGACTGCCAAAATGTATAGGCGATATACCCCTACACTCTAAGAAAAAAAGGAGTAAAAAGGGGAGTAATCGCAGCTTCTACTCCCCTAGTCAGCAATTACTCCTCATTTTAGTCCCCTAACCCGACATTTAGTCCCGACATTTACTCCCGAGGACTGCAGATTGTCATCAAACTTCGCGAATGGTCTCCTGAATGCAACAGTCTACATAAATATGTGCCCTTGGTCTATTTGAACGACATAAGGCTGTATAACTCAGCAAAGTAGCAATTTTCCAGCCACACAAAGTAAGTAACAGTTAGCGCATCTTTCTTCGCAAATTGTGCCCTAGTATGGCCCAATATTTTTTTATATCACTCGATATATCATGGTTGACGGTTTGCTTCAACGTATTTTCCTGCATGCACACGAATTACGTACTTGGGAGTCTTACAACAGCGCGTGAAATGCGGTCTCCACTCTGTGACATTGATTTACTTCCGTGCATTTACTCCCGAAAGGGACTATTTTTTTGTGGCAACTCATTTACACTCTTAAAAATGAACTTCACCACATAGCACGCTCCTAGCCAACCATCACCCCGAATGACAACGTTCTTGCCCTAGATTTGTTGAAAACGGGAGGAGGAGCCTATTTTTTGCCGTGCATAATGGCACAAAATAGGCTCCTCCTCCCGTTTTCAACAAATCTACACTCTTAAAAATGAACTTCACCTCATAGCACGCTCCTAGCCAACCATTATCTCGAATGATATCGTTATCTGCCCTAATTTGTTGAAAACGGGGGGCGTATGCCATTTCTGTGACACTTATGCTGTTCATAATTGTCACAGAAAAGGCGTACGCCCCGTGTTTTCAACAAATCAGGGTAGATAACGATATCATTCGAGATAATGGTTGGCTAGGAGCGTGCTATGCGGTGAAGTCCATTTTTAAGAGTGTAGATTTGTTGAAAACGGGAGGAGGAGCCTATTTTGTGTCCATTATGCACGGCAAAAAATAGGCTCCTCCTCCCGTTTTCAACAAATCTAGGGCAAGAACGTTGTCATTCGGGGTGATGGTTGGCTAGGAGCGTGCTATGTGGTGAAGTTCATTTTTAAGAGTGTAGTCCCTAAAAGGAGTAAAAGTACTCCTTTTTTTCTTAGAGTGTACCCGGAAACAAATTATGTTATTATTATTATTATTGCTAGTCATAATAAATACACACGTGTACTCACTAATTATGTATCACTCCTCACATCTGGATCCGAAAGCGACAGGTCAGCGTATAACAGTGAAGTGGTATAAGTAAATAAGTGGAACGAACGAATTCACCGTTAAGTTTAATGGATTTGCACCAACCACATTTAGCACCCCATATACGTCCTCGTACGTATTTCCCCAGTAGAGGGTACACGTGCGGCCATAACAAAACTACTCGCGTATACTATCTCGCTACTCCGGTGAGGTTATCAGTCATTGATATGAGAGCCCGCATGATTGCATGGCAGGGCAGTGGACTTGGAACGGGTCGCTCCGTTCTGCATGCCCAGCGTCTGATAAGGACCGATAAGGCCGGTCCGTTTTTCGTGCTCGCTTTTGTCGCTCCGCAAACAGGAACCTGGCGATAATCTTTCTCGTCCTGTCTTTCTGTCGGTTGCTGGGAGCTGCACTGAAAAAGTGAAGTGAGGAGGACTTGCAGGCAACGGAGTCAAGGAGTTCAGGTGAACGAATATATTTCTCATTGTATACGATGTGTTATTGGTCAGGGTTGCGGAATGGGGTCTCACATTCCGTTCCAAATTTCCTGAATTCCTCCATTCCTTTGAATTCCTCGGAATGAAAATATATACGGTCAGTTCCCACTCCTGGAATTGCTTGGCAACCCAATTTCGTTCCGTTATTAATTCCCTCAATAAAAGAATAAGGACCGGTAGCCGTACTGGCAAGTGCAGCAGTGCTACAGGAGATTGACATTACCAAGCACGGAAAAAGCACAAAGACACGGTTATTTCACTCTTGACCGTGTGTAGGTGTGGTGCAAAAGGTGCGAGGGCAGAAACCAGCACGTTGAAACCAAAACTGGCCACCGGGGCACCCCGATCATTCCATTGCCATTCCTACACTATTAAAAATGAACTTCACCACATAGCACGCTCCTAGCCAACCATCACCCCGAATGACAACGTTCTCGCCCTAGATTTGTTGAAAACGGGTGGAGGAGCCTATTTTGTGCCCATTATGCACGGCAAAAAATAGGCTCCTCCTCCCGTTTTCAACAAATCTAGGGCGAGAACGTTGTCATTCGGGATGATCGTTGGCTCGGAGCGTGCTATGTGGTGAAGTTCATTTCTAAGAGTGTAGGGCAGTTTCCGCCATTCCATTCCAATTTCATTCCGGGCTCTGCTAAATCTGGAATGATTCCGGAATCATTCCAACTCCGGAGTGGCAACTCGGCAACCCTGGTGTTCGTGGACAACGGTGAAGAACGCATACGTTATACTCCTGTCACCTCCTAACCAACCATCATCTCGAATGACGCCGTTCTCTCCCCTGATTTGATGAAAAAAGCAGTGATGGCCAGTAGTTAACTACATGTAGTTAAATTACTAGTTAACTACTTTTTAACTACAATCAGGTAGTTTAACTACAGTAGTTAGGTTACTGCATGCGCCAACTACTTCCGATTTTGCCGCAAGCTTTACGGCACGATTGTGTTTCCGACTTTTACCTTGAGCTACTTGTTTGATGGAAACGGAGGTGCAGAGCAATTGTGCCGCGCATGTGTACTAAATCTTCACTTTTATCACTGCTTGTGATTCATATTTAGGTGTCCAAGAACACTATAGAATGGGATTGGTGTCGATGGACAACGTTAAGTAGTTATAGATGTAGTTAAGATACATTGCAGTCGTTAAAGAAGTAGTTTTAACTACCTCCCCTGAAAAGCAGTTGAACTACTAGCTAAACTACTCCATCGCGAAGTAGTTAGTAGTTACAGTTAAACTACTGTAGAAGTAGCTAGTGGTCATCACTGGTATATACTTTGTACTCGTGTACTTTCCAGTGCTGCAGATGCTTGCCTTTGAACCATCCCCACACTCTAAGAAAAAAAGGAGTAAAACGGGGAGTAATTGCAGCTTCCACTCCCCTAGTCTGCAATTACTCCCCATTTTAGTCCCCTAACCCAACATTTAGTCCCGACATTTACTCCCCAGGACTGCAAATTGTCACTAAGCTTCGCGAATGGTCTCCTGAATGCGACAGTCTACGTAAATATGTGCCCCTGGTCAATTTGAACGACATAAGGCTGTATTACTCAGACAACGTAGCAATTTTCCAGTCACACAGAGTAAGAAACAGTTAGCGCATCTTTCTCCGCAAAATGTGGCCTATATGTATGGCGCAAGATTTTATATCACTCGATATATCACCGTTGACAGTTTGTTTCAAAGTATTTTCATGCATGCGCACCAATTATGTACCTGGGACTCTTACAACAGCGCGTGAAATGCGGTCTTCACTCTGTGACATTCATTTACTCCCGTGCATTTACTCCCGAAAGGGACTATTTTTTGTGGCAATGCAATTACTCCCCAAAAGGAGTAAAAGTACTCCTTTTTTTCTTAGAGTGCACGTTATAATAAGGAAAGTCTATACCAGCTGCATGGTACACTGCTCTTGGTGGTCGTTCATTGCAGAAATGTAAATTTTCACAGACCAGCTCCCGCGACATAGTATAGTGAGGACGGTCGCTTTCCTCGCCGAGACTGGGAGGTGACGCGGTTTCGAATCCTCGCACTGGCTGTGCTGCCTGAGGTTTTCCCTGGTTTTCCGGCTGTCTTTGCAGATGAATATATGTTGGCACAGTTCGCTCTGAAGTCGGCCCAGGGCGCATATAGTAACACCCCCTATAGCCCTCAATCCTTCCTGCTGTTCCTCTCTTCATCTGCACACGTCTGTACGCCGATCATACGCTCTTAAAAATGAACTTCACCGCATAGCACGCGCCTAGCCAACCTTCATCTCGAGTGATATCGTTATCTGCCCTGATTTGTTGAAAACGGGGGGCGTAAGCGTTTTCTGTGACAATTATGAACAGCATAAGTGTCACAAAAATGGCGTACGCCTCCCGTTTTCAACAAATCAGGGCAGAGAGCGATATCATTCGAGATGATGATTGGCTAGGAGCGTGCTATGCGGTGAAGTTCATGTTTAAGAGTGTAGTCACAGTTGCTTCGCGGCGCAAACAACTCCTTAAGTGCCACATTATCGTTAAAAATAACGACGTAAAAACGCCAAAAATTTTTATTACATATTTTGATTCGTAGTGCATTAATAACGCTGTTTGCAAAGGTTTCTGCGTGATATAAGGAAAATTTTGATATTTGATGCTTAAAAAATATATAGCGTTCACAACGGCATAAACAACAATAAAGAGGTATAAAATTGGCGTTTTAGGGTTAATGCGAGCCCCATCATTACAGTAAAAGTGAAAACAATTACCCGTCAGCTGCTTCTTAAATAGGGTGGTGTAGCAATCTGAGGAAGCGGGCTCATGATGAGGCTCGTATGAACCCCGACACGTCAATTTGATACTTGCATTTGTTGTTGTTTTACGCCGGTGTGAACTCTACACTCTTAAAAATGAACTTCACCGCATAGCACGCTGGTAGCCAACCATAATCTCGA